>NC_058021.1:30450621-30465621 GCF_019176455.1 Solea senegalensis | reverse complement strand
AACACATCCATCTCACCGTCCATCTAGTCGTTTTTCTGTTTTTCTGTGACGTAAAGGTCAACAGGAAACTGATTCAATACTCACTAGCTTATAGAGGAATACAGTTGTCTGCTTGCCTTAGTCAGACTATGGCCTTACCTCGATTAAACTGTGCATGTAAAAGTACTGACTGAACAACCAACAAATAAAATGTTCTTGAAACACTGTAGAGTGCTTTAAAAGTTTATTAATCATTTAGTTTAAAAGTGAAAATCTACTATTTCACAATTTGAAATATGCAAACCACCACAGATTAGTCAGTTGCAAATCATTTTATTAAATAAGAGACATATTCCATATGCCATATTGACTATAAAACTGATTAATTGTATATTTAATTATTCATACTCCTCTTATCCTCACTGAATAAACATTACAGACAATTATAACAACATTTCACGCAGCACAAGAGTGAGAGAGTATCCTTCTTCCTCCCAATGAGGAAAATGTTAATGTATTCTTCAGCAGTAAATGTCTACAGACAGACAGACAGACAGACAGACAGACAGCCAGGAATCCATACAAAGACTGTATTCAGTCCCTTCCCTTCCCGTCAACTCGACCAGCTCTTTCCCCCAGTGGGCACATCCTCCTGGTTCCAGCAGCCACTTGTCTCCTCCCTGAGAGCTTTTTTTTTGGCCCCTCGCTCAAACAATTAGCTGATCACAGGGAAGAGGGTCAGGGGTCAGGCTCCGGGGGAAAGGTCGTCCGTCTCCACCGAGGTCTATTACACCTCTTCAATAACCCCTATCATGTGGGGGAAAAAGGTTGGCTTCCTAAACTGATTATTTGATTAGAGACAACCGGTCTTTTATTACACTTATAGACTGTGAGGATAATCAAGCGAAAACAGAAAGAAAATCAGCTTCCAGAGTCAAAATGCCACTGATGTTCATGCTGCTGTTTCTGGTGACAACATAACAAAATCTTTTTAATCAACTCTGTAAAAAAAAGAAAAGCTGGCAGTACTGGCCTCTGTTTATTTAAAAAATGCTGATTTGTGTTGGAGGCACACTGTGATGTACAGACAGTCCAGGAAAGGCTTAGTGTGTCAGTCGCTCTGTCTCCCTGGAGCACGTCTGGTATGTAAACAAAGAGCGGTGCCCACGAGACTGGAGGAATATGTTCATCATGACCTCTCCTTAAGACTGAGGAATGTGTGAATCATACAAACACACAGGAATGTGCACCTACACCCCTGGACACGCACCCATGCAACAACAACAACATAAAACCTGTGACAACAACAACAACAAAAACGCACAATCTAGACAGTAGCAGCTCTGGGGCTTTGAGGATTATTCACTGTGTTGTTTAAAGTTGGTCATGGACAGATCATCTTTGACTCTGGAAACTGTAACTGTCAGGAATGAAGTCAACAAACATGTTATTCTTGTTGTATTCTGTTCAGTTTTGTTCAATATCTATCACACTCTACCCAATCTATCACAAATTATACCTGCAAACTATTTTTAAACCCGACATTAATGTTGTTTGTATTGTTGGTCTGCTCTGTGGAGATTGAAGACAGAATTCTGAGATTAAAAACAGAATTCTGAGATTAAAGTCAGAATTCTGAGATGAAAGTCAGAGTTCTGGAATTCTGAGTCTGAAGTCGGAATTCTGAGACTGAAGTCAGAATTCTGGAATTCTGAGAGTAAGGTAAGAATTCCGGAATTCTGAGATTTTATTGTTTCTTTGTTTCTTTGAATTTTTTTTTTTACATGTGGCCCTAGTACTCTTCCTTAGTATTGTTTTGTGTCAAAGACAATAACAAGGAGAAGATCATACTGACAGCAAACCTGATTGAATCATGTTTCTATTACCATTGTCCGATACATATATTTGACCATCATAGTGACAAGTTTGACTCACAAAAAGTAAAAAGTGAAAAACACAACAGAAATTCAAATAAAATCAAAAAATTAGAATTTCTTTTTGAGATTTCCTGAGCAACTGGTGGACATTTCCTGGGCGTGTGCGTGTCACGTATTCAGGCTTAAATGTGTTTATTCAAAGTTATGATTCATTTTGTATCGCATTTGTAGTCGTGATAATTGTGCAGAAGTCACAAAATATATCGTTTCTTTCTTTTTCAAGCCAAATTTCTTCGGCAGAATTAAGGTGTCACTGCACTTTTGTTGCCGTCTGTGTTGTAAAAATCACACGATAACAAGGTAAACGGTCATGACCTACATTCAATGCCTGGTTCCACAGCGGGGCGGGGAGAGAGGTTTGAAACCCATGACACAATTTCTCAAACAGGATGAGGGCCATTAATAGCAGGCGACTGCTTTTTATGTGTCTCCGAGTCTCCTCTCACTCTCAATTTACAAAGTAAAGATGCTTCTGTGACCCACAAAGAGGTTGAGGGGGATTGAGGGAGCCGTTTGGAGTCACGGTGACTAACCTGGCTACGCAGATGGGCTATGTGGGAGGTCAACAGATCTGTGAAAAAAACACAAGGCTGGGGTTTTACTCTGACAGTGACTTCTGTTATTCTCCCCCCTCTGATGTAGGCAGGAGTGTGGTATGAGGGTCATATGCACTAGAAGCCTTTATCTTGGTGGACAGCAGTTTGAAACGCGCATTAACATATCATTAGCATTTTTCACCAGGGATATGATTTATCAAACCATACAGCAATCAATGTGTGTGTGTGTGTGGGGGGGAACCCTTAATCAGCCAGGGGATAGGAGGACATATGGCAGGCTGATTAGACCAGCATTCACCTGCTGACTGAGATCCACGTCCTGAATTATGATGCCTCGCTCTCAGCAGGAGAGGAACGGTTTAACACAACTGTTATTGAGACTTAGCGAGATCAAAATCTGCCGTTTTATATTCAGGGAGAAGGCGGACAGAGGGAGCTGTTACAGCAGTTATAGGATGTGAAGATGTTTTATACAACACGACTGTGGTGTGTTTATGTAAGTGGCTCATGTCGTGTGTGTCAGTAGATCTAATCTTGTGTGTGTGTGTGTGTGTGTATTGACAGTAACTTATCCAGAGCCGTCTGATTTTCTTAACCCTTTAACACCGAGTGGATCGCATTTGTCCAAGCGCACTTAGCATCACCGCAAATACGGTTTCTGGAAGCTGAGAAGTTGCACGTCAAAGCCAACGTGTGGTTATTATGGTCTTTGCAGGAAGCCGGCGGATCAGTGTCAAATCATATGTTTCATACTGTTCAAATCTCAAATTTAACACCAACCATGTACAAAGACAGTGTTTGTTTTCTCCTTAAAACTTTTTGTTTTTTGTTAATACACTATTTTAACATGCAGTAAATTGTAAATGATTGCCAAATATTGAACATTATTCTGGAAAAATTGGCAAAAGCACCTTTTATGGTTAAAATACGTAAACATTTTGAGGCATTTACTGAAGTTTTCCCTCCTGACTTACTTTTCTATCTATTGCATGAGCTTACACATGGCTATGATCATAATAATGACTGGTACTTTTTACTGTCACTTTATAATCCAATATAAAATAAACACACATTCTCCCTCTTATGAATGAAACATATACGCTGTAAAGGCTTTTGCTGCTCCTGGACTTTATGGCCATATTATAATATAGAGAGATATTATCACACATTGTGGAGTTTGAAGGAGTTCATGTGGTTTCCTCTGCAGTAGGTAACTGTTATTTGCTTTAAAGTGAGACTACAGTTGCCAGTGTTGCGTCAATTGTAAAGTGATAGAAGTAAACATGAATGTAAGTACACACAAAGCCACCAGACTGGCTCAGTCATTTCATTTGTTTAAGGTCAATTTTGTTTATTAGCTTGTGAACCTGACTTTCAACTTGAATTTTCGAAGATGAAGCATGCTTTCTTTAAAAAGTTATTAGTGTCCTAGTGTTTGCTTTCTCCTGCCTCTTAATCCAAGATACTAAATCCAGTGGCTGTAATTCATAAAATATAGATAAAATATTTCTGTAGTAGTCTTCAGTAGCGCTCATATTCTAATTTGTGATAGAGTACACTTACACGGATGTGAATGTTTCCTAATCCGATGAATTATTCATGCAAAAAAAAAAAAAAGAAGAAGAAAAATCTACTCAATTGCACTGATGCAACGCTCCTAAATCCAATAGAGCCATAAAGCAGTCCTGACTATTGATTAGCAACATTTCCCAGAGTGGCCTCATACAGGCAGAGATATTTAAGGGATTACAGTCTTTGGCATAAACAGCAAATTCTTTGACAGTTGACAAATTTTTATTGTATTGACGTACAGTACGGTGTCTGTGTGGACTGACCCTCTCTCCTCGGAGGCTCCTCCGCACGTTCCCTTAAGAGGATGTGCCATCACTACTCATTACACACACACACAGGCACAGAGGGGAAAAGCAGGGAGGGAAATAAGTAGGCCACGCCGGCGTTATCTGTTTTTCATGCCATGAAGTTGGCAAAGCTGACGAGGGTTTTGTGTCCAATGGGGGACGTCAGAGGTGGTAAATGGACAGTGGCGTGTCTTAATGCACACTCTGCTGTGCTGAAGAATTGACACAAGGACAAAGGAGCAGATTTGTTGAGATTCTGTATATGTTATTGATCAGTTATTGATGGATGCGGTGAGGTTTGGTTTTCCATTATAATATAGTACCTCCTCATGTGGGCGGAGTCATTTACAGCACGGCTGCATGAAACTGCCGTGACTTTGTTTTACACGCGACACAATCACACAAACTAGTGACTTGCAAAGCAGTAAAGCAATGTTTTTTTAGTGTAACTGAATCATCAGTACGTCCTGTATGACCACTCCGGACTCTCTTTCAGCACTGCTGTCGGTAAATACACCAGATTACTCTGTTAAATATTGAGATTTTAGACATTTCTTCTGCTAAATGTTGGAAAAACTTTTTAACTGATCTAAAGTTCGGCATTGTTCGGTTTGATTCTCACGACTCTTTCGGTGGCGCTGCTCTCTGACCAATCAGTGGCCGGCAGTCTGATGACATCACACATAGTATCGGTTCAGAGCAGGTACTAAAAAAGTGCAAGGTACTATCGCTCATGGAAAAGCAAAAAAAAACTTGTGACTCGTGCCGAATCGAGTCGCGCTGGGACCATGTAGTGGAAAAGCGCCAACTCCTTGGTGTGTTTTTGGAAGTTAATCCACTTTTTTGAAACAAAAACTATCCTCAGACTGCATAACTGCGAACATAGAAGCCTCGTAACACTTAATCAACGTAACACTTTTCTGCTATGCTAGTTCATTTGCCTTGTGATTGTAATTTAATTACAGTTTTGCAAATTGTTATCCTTACACCGTATTTGTTATGAGTTAAAGTATTAACCTCACAGTGATTTATTCCCATGTAACATATTATTTCTATCTGACGCTGAATTGTCAGTCTCAGTGTTGCTGGTGTTCAGGTATGGTGTGAGCCGTTCAAGATAACCATCAGTCAACAGGTGGTCCACTGACCTTATATATGATCAGGCCTTTTTAGCGGAGGTTTTCAGAGGTTCTCTCATTCACTGCCTATTATACTGTCCACGGCTCAGATTCGCGCTGTTGCATGCATGTATGACACACGAGCTGCTGTGAGATAACAAAAGGACGACGACCGAAAAACATGTATCAGCTGAGTGTGAAACGGTACGTGTTGTTCAAACAGAAAAAAAAAAATTCGAGCGGCAGAGGACAGTCTTTTGTCTCATAATCCTGATAATCTTGGCGAAATCCCTCTGTGTCGACTTGGATTAAATATTCAGCTGAAGATCCAGCTGGCCGTTATTAAATGTTAAAGAGGCGTAAGCCTAATTAGGCGAAGAAGTCCACTCCTGGGACAGTCCTGGGTGTGAAGCCCTCCTGCCGACCACTGTACATGAGCAGCAGCAGCAGCAGCAGCAGTGTAACTCACTCACTTCACTTCATCCAGCTCCGTTCAGGGACCGTGTGACTAAATGTTGCCCTCGCTGCAGTGCATGGCTGTTTTGCCGAGCCCTAAAAACACACATGCCTCAGTGCTGAGTGCAAACATTCGTCACCCAGGTGTGAGGAGGGTCAGACACGGCGTCCCTCTGACTCAAAGAACAGGACAGAGAGTGAAAAAAAAAGAAAGAGTGACACTCTCACAAATTATACGAATGCCACAGTCCTTGATCATGATCAGAAATCCTCTCACATCCTCTGTTTCCAGGGAAAACTCCCCGGACAAGGGCATGGGGAGTGATAAAAAAGCAGGCAAAAAAAAGGATTCTCCATTTTTTCCATTATAGCATAGATACAATGGTGCATTCATCAGACTACACTCAGTGCTAATTTCCCTGTAGGCAACGTGCTCCATTTCACTCTCAGTGTCTGCTTTTAAAAAGCCAACCCCCCACCACATCCATCCATCCCACCCTCACATGCACACCCCCCCTCCTCCTTATCCATCTCCTCTACTTCCTCCTGTTCAGGAAAAAAGAAAAAAGAAAAAATGCTGACATGTGCGTAAGAGTGCTTATTTTTCCTCATCCATTACCAGATTGATTAACGTGTGGCTTTTGCCAATGCCCAGGCGGGGGATCCTCAATACTTCAAATGAGCTTAATCACCATGCACTCCCCCTAATCTCGTGCTAATTTAAAGAATTGCCTGGAACATACTGATGCCTGGACACTCTCTCTCTCTCTCTCTCTCTCTCAGTTTTCCACCAGAAATCCTCTACTGTATATTTCATGTGGACGATGGAGCTGCTTGATGGGGCTTTTTCATTTGGATACGGTGCTTAAAGACTCCACTGTGTTCTGTGACATGTAATGCTCCCTGTGCATGAGGATTGTGTTCTGGGAGATAGTGCACTGCCTCTCTAAGATGCGGTGTGTGTGTGTGTGCGTGCACTCACTAAGGCAGGCATTCTTGTAGCTCTTTGTTGTCCACATGTCATGATGGATTTGGTCATTGGCAGCAGTGAGTGAGACTGACACGAGAGCATGCAGTGTGCCTCCAGGAAAACACAAGCTCAGCCTATTGTGCCTCTTTCGCAGCTCTCGGTCCCCACTGCAACACCCCACTGTCTCATGTGGGGAATAACGCAGATCAAATCGTGAAGAAATTTTTTTTTTTTTTATATCCTATCACTCCTCGAGTGATAGGCCACTCGATTCGGTTTCATTAATTGCTGCTCTATCTCCTCATTAATTGTTTACCGTCCTGTGTGTGTTTCGCTATTCCCATGGCTTAATAATCTAAATGGGGCTGATTATTCAAAATGCATATAAAATAATGCTTCCAGGCTCATTTATCAGTTAATATTGTCTGCATGTGAGACCAGAGGATGAGTGAATACATGAATTATTAATGGATAAATTAGTTTGGATTGATAAACCCTGTCTTCAGCCCTTAGAACACAGAGCATTCCGGCTGCATTTTTCTGTTACGCTAAAACATACAGAGGTTATAAGAATTAGATTCGTGTCCATATTTTCAAACAAAATATAGATTTAATCATTCAAAAATATTGTATTTTATTGTTTGTTCTTAGTTGAGCTTAATCGACCGGAAGTCATCACAGGCTTGGAGTTGCTGTCTGTCTGGAACAAATCATCGTTCAAAGTTCACTTGGCTCGTTTTTATGCACAAAAAGAAAAGAAAAAAAACTGTCTATTGTGTGACTTCTGCGCAATTATCGCTACATTATATCGCGGCTAAAATGCGATATAAATATGACTCAACAGCACATAAGAAAGATTTTTTAAAGCCTGAATATGCGACCTATGAACACACACACACACCACCAGGATGTCCATATAAGGAGTTGTGTATTATTCCCACAGTAATTTACCAAGGGTGCATGGGTGTTAAAGTGTTCAAACACTGTTTGTATCTACTCACTGTCAGCTTTCCCTAAACCGTTATACCTGGAGATTTGCAGCTGATGCCCGCTGTGCCCTGAGGTCTCAGCACCCTGACCCGCAATCCTCTGCCACTGTGTTACACTGAGTCCACAAAGAAAGCTATTAATCCTCTCCGTACTCCCACATCAGCTGGCTCATATTTGCATAAAGATATCAGCGAGACTGAAGGAGAGCACTGCAGGGCTTAGGGTGCATGCGCTGGCAAATATGCGGTCGACTCTCTACTTCTAACCTGTTTCTCTCCAACCCCACACTTTCCAAACAGACAGGGTTCCCGCGAGTGTTCCACTGAGGAGGATGTGCTTGTACAACAGCAGATAGGGATAGATTTGTTTAAAGTGGCAAATTGCCTGATTCATCAGCAAGGACAAAACCCCTATTGATGCCATCCATCTCTGACAATTGAAGAGCCCCTCGAATAAATCATTCATCCCGCTGGCAGTTAATGTAACGTGCAAATAACGTGCATGCACAAGACGCTTAATGGATCCTCGCTATAGCTGGGAATCGACCCATCCTTGCAGCCGGTGAGTGTGTGTGTACATGTGTGTGTGTGGTTTTAAAGGGAGGGTGTGTGTGTGTGTGTTTGCAGAGGTATTGGTCTTTGGTCGTTGGTGCATGCGTGGCTGACTGTACTCGGGCCTAAGGCCAGTTGAAGAGAGAGAGAGTGGGGTCACATTCTGCTGCTGCTGGATAGAAGCCCACTGGATTGCCCCTGTCATGCTGCAAACACCCCCGAGGCTCCGGCAGAGGGACAGGAGTATCTGTGCACACACACGTACACACACATGTACACACACACACCCCCAAAGCACCATCTGCTACCGCCCAACACTGAGCCACCCAGGATGGGGCCTGAGGAGGGGCAGCTGGGGGTTGCTGTAGGGAAAGAAGGACTTAAGTAGCCTCGGCACTGTCTGTCTGTCTGTCTGTCTGTCTCCCTTCAAATCTACCCTGCACGATTCACTCCACTATGCTGTGCTCAGACCTGTGCACAAAACCCAGGAGCAAGCGTATAGTTGCAATATTGGACATTAGATCCTGATTAACACAATGTGGAAAACGTAATGGGCTGTGTACTCTCCTGCTGAGAGCGGGATAGAATTACTGAGGAAGGGGCAACACAGTGTAATCCTGCTTTTACAATGCAGGCGTGCACCGGTCCTTTACAACAGCCACCGGGGGAGGCACTGATGATTGTTCATTAGCAAACTCAGTGGGAGCTTGCACTCGGCCAGCCTGCTGCACATCCTGGATCAGACTTTTGCCTGCAGCCAAACCTGACGCAGGTTCGCGGCAGTGAAACCGAGCGACGTGATGCCCGAGATGTGGGAGCACAAAACCCAGTCTTCCTTTTGTTTGTAAACAAAGGGATGTTTATTTCATGGGGGGGGGTTTTTTTTTTACAGTTGCAGGTGAGTCTGTCAGCACACGCGGCTCTCGAGCAGAGCCTAAAGTCATTAATGTTAATGCGCGTGTGCATCCCTCACTATTCCCCGCGCGACTCTATATATAGGGCTGTAATGATAGCCAGCTCGGGGAGATGAGAGCAGTGAATTAATAAGCCTTAGAAGAAGATCTCTGCACCGTCTCCAGACAATGACGCTCCTCTCTGTGGAAAAAGTAGCAAAGATGAGATGTTAAGAGATTAATTTTTTCCCCCTTGTTTCTGAACAAACTGAACAATGAACTGATTTCTGGAAGAGGAAAAAAAAAAAAAAATTCTGTCTTTACATTCTGTCGCTAACATCTGATTAATTGATGAGCCTGGGGAGCAGCACCGCATAGATCACACAATAATGAAAAAGGGTTATGGAGTTAAATTAAGGATCAAGTTTTTTGTGCCATAAGAAAACAGCCCCTATCTGGTAAAGCAGAGCTATTAGCACAGACGAAAAATAAATAATTTATAGTCTCCAAATGACCAGACTGAAGGACTCTGTGAAGGATGACTGTGACAACAGCGACTGAGCAGCTCTGAGCCGCGCTAAAGGTGGAGAGAATAATATTCTCTGTGTCCTGGCGTTACCTCCGGGTTAGTGTGATCTGAGGACAACACCCCTCCCTATACATTCCCTTTTGTGATGCTCAGCCAGATGAGCCAGCGTCCAACCAAACAGGGGTGAGCCGAGGATAAGATGCCCTAGTTGCTAGGAGTGATTGACTGTGTTTGTCTCCCCTGGGAGTGTGTGTCTGTGTGTCTGTGTGTGTGTGTGTGTGCGCGTGCGTCTGGTTCCCAGAGCTTTTTGATACGCGGCGTATCGCCCCTCGAGCTGCTGCAGTCCGACTTCCTGTGATCTGGCGACTGGGTGACAAATGTGTAGCCTCCTTGTTAGCAACATCAAATCTCCCAGTTATTTGTACTTGTGTGGCTGCCAAACTTTTTTTTGGGCTCTCAGGCGGACACTTGTAATAATAACATTATCGCTAAGTATTGTCCCTTTAATTACAGTTCTGAGTCGCTGCATAAAAAAATGTTTTTAAGAAGGGTTGTATGAGATGAATTATTAATTGGGAAATCAAAGAAAGCTTCCACCTTTGTAACAGCTGTAACCAGTGGGCACAGGTTTCCATTAAAATGTAATGAAGTGGTGCCAATGACCTTTTACGACACAGTTCCTTACACACACACACACACACAGAAGTTTATATATCCTTTTGAGAACACTGCATTAACCCTAACCCATTCACTTGGATACACTGAATAAAGCACTATCCCTAACCAGTTAATTCCTAACCCTAATTAACCTAAGCACAATTTAAATCTGAGCCCCACACTTAACCTGCTCCTCAGAAATGAGGTTCTGCCTCATTGGGACCAGGTTTTGGTTGCCATAAGGACTACTGGTCCTGACAAGGTCAGTGTTTATGCCAGAAAAAAAAGGTCCAAAAGAGGTGTTAAATACAAACACACTCACACACACACACACGTCGTAATGAAAAGTGCTTTTCTCCATTAAAAATTAGAGCATGCGGCATTTTTTCCACGTTGCTGTTGATGCCACTTGAAAAAGGTGAAATACATTTAGGTAAATAAATCATCTTTGCATTTTAAAAAGGAAAAACTGAACTGAAAGAAAAACCTGTGTGTCAGGAAAGAGAGCATTGTTTCTCAACAAAGGAGAAATGACAGTTCTGTAGTTAAAAACCTTTAACCAATGACAGCGACTGTGTCCAGTGCATATGATAGAATAGCACTGGATTCAAATACAGAGCTGCCAACCAACGACTATACCTGTCATTCCCACCATGCTCTGTCATAATAATATACTTTATAATCCTTCTGCAGTGAGTGGAGAACATTGGGTCAAGTTTTGTCTGAACTGAACACTGTTATACTAGCGTGTCAGGTTACTGTCGTACCCCACGTTACCACCAGGTGGTGGTACAAATCTGGACGCAGGGAATTGGACGCATTCCTTCCATAGAAGTAGAGAACGATGCTACAGCTCCCTCGGACACGTCTGGTTCGAGCAGCTGTGTCGGGCAGGGGAGTCGGGGTTCGAGGGTCGCCAGGTCAAGGCTCAGATGACTTTCCTTGTTTTTGTTTGTTTTTTCCTGCTTGGTGGGCGGGGCTTAATACTACTCGCACATGCAAAATCTGGGCTGCACGTCTATGCATTGGGGCCACACGCGAATACCAGGGCCTTATGACGGCGTGATCTGTTAACAACATTTCTGGGAAACAGTCTGATCTTTTCACAAGATTTACCGGCCCAGAAAAATAAAAGAACCTGTTGTCCAGTTGCAACTTCAAGTTGAAAAACCACACTAGCTGCTCCAGAGGTGACGACCTCTCTGCTGCTCACGCAGGTCAGTGATTTTGTGACACAGTCCTTTAATCCAGACAAACTGGACAGTGGTTGTTGTTGTTGTTGTTGTTGTTGTTTTTTGCAGCCAGCGCCTCTCCAGGCATCTGTTCACTGCCATTAACATTCAGCCGAGCAAAGTCACATTCAGACGCTAATCAATTGATCAATATTTGCTCCTCTGTTGCATTTACTGCAAAGTGAGTCTAACAATTCATAATGCAGCCGACTGCTGTGTGTACTAATGCGCACAGTTTGTCCTCAAAGGTCCGACAGTGACGCAGAAATGAGTAATGTCTCCTCGTCTCTTTGTTTCGATGGGCATTTCAGGTCAGATGCAGAGCAGGTTTCTTTAGATTACGTGCGTCTGCACCCTGCGGACGACAAGAAAGTGGCCCGGAACAGACAGTCCTCACCTGTTTGCTTTGGGCCGGCCATCTGTTGAAAGGACGAGCTTTTACAATTCTTTTGATAACAGGATTAGTGTTGTGAATCTGTTGCTAACTTAACTGCCATAAAGCCGAGAGTGATATCAACCGGGCACAAACAGAGAAAAACAGAAACCACGGGAACATGCTACAGTTTTACGACCCCTCCGTACCGCATAGCAACTTTTCTCATGTCCTTTGAATCTCTGGATGTTTGAATGTGAGCGTTCTGGAAAATGATCTTGTATTTCTAAAGTGAAAGTGTAAAAAAATGTTTCAAAATAAAATGACATTCTTGTGTGTTTTACATGGAGAGGATGTTGTGATGCAGGGAAAAGAATTCAGTATTTAACTCATCAGGTTTCTAAATATACAGCGTGAACTTGATACGTTGTGTTGTGATGGTTATTATCACCATCAATTCACGCCCCAGGGTGTTACCACGACAGGTAAAAAAAACTTAAAACGTAATGTTATTGCTGTATGTTTTTATTGGGAATTATATAGTGTTCCTTATCAAAACAAGCGCTTCTCTTTAGAATTTTAAGATTATATCACCAACCTGTATGGAAATGTTGCCGTATTAACTTTTTTTTTTTGCCCTTTTTCAATTGTCCGGCCCCCTACTGACCTGACTAGACATTCATTGTGTCCCCACACCCCAAGTAATTTGATCTTAAATTACGTAATGTAATTGTGCTTCAGAAACACGAGCTTGCACACCATTGTATGTTTCTGCACACGTACAATAGTACGATCCCAGTGTGTGGGTTGAGCTAATTATGCTAATAACTTTGCTTTATTGTTGTCTTCACTGCATCATGAGATCAGAAGCTATCTGGACGACAACAGAAGAAGCTCCAGAAGACCAAGAGCTGCTCCTCTCTTCCGGAACTTTACTGAAACCTCCCTCTTCTTTTACCACGCGGCCTCCCACCGACGACCGACTTTCAAAGGGTTCTTAATCATTTTAATACGAAAGCTGTTAAGTACCACCAATAATCACTTTGATGAAATGGAGGACATTTTAAGCAGCCCCCCCCCCACCCCCACTGCATTTCAGTGTCTCACCCCTGCCTTTCATTCTTCTTTTCATCATTCCAGCTCCGCTGACTGCTGCTAGATCCTGATACGCCACGTAATTTACAACCTTTCAGCCTTTTCCTTACCCTATTTCACTCCGTCTCTGCCTGTGGCTTTGTCTACGTTATAAAGATGAAAATGATCTGAATGTATTCTTTCTTCTTCTTTTTTTTTCCTTAGATGTGTTTTGTGATATTTATAAAGTGTCTTTGTCAAAGCTCAGTCTCTGTGTCTGCTGGATGCTGTTTGCTCTCACACTCACCATGAAATGTTGATGGGGTTTCATGATGCCACACACGCCAGTCTATTTTGTCTTTACACAATTCTTGACACGGCTTTAAGCGTTCGACAGCTGTACACCACTTAACGCGTGCATTTAGCTGTGTTCCAGTGGGGGGGAGGGGGAAAAGAACGAAAAGTAACATAAATTCACCTAGTTTTAAAGTTCACTTTGTGCTGGCTTGAGTTCCAGCAGAATCTAGGACAAGGTTTGTCTTTATCTGCAGACCATAAGTGGAGCAAAAGTGGCAGTGACAGAGTTGGAGAGGGTCTGATGTTCTCTTGCAAAATGCAGTTGTTTTCTCCCAAAGGTTGGTGTAAGAGAAAGAAACCCACACTGTTGTTATGAGCTCTCCACATGAAACCAGTCTGTGCTGGACGAGGTGTAAACAAATGTGGTTATTTTGAGTTGTTTTACTTGTTGCGTTAACATGATAACATAAAAGCAACAGTGCAGTAGATTGATAATGATGCTTTTTATTTTATGTAGGTTATTTAGCTTTAAGGCGTATGCTTTCTGACAGAAGAGAATTCAAATTGAAAGAAAGAAAAAATAAAACAGCACTTTTCTCAGACTTTAATCTCAGGATTTCGGAAAGTATGGAAGAGTATTAGCGTCACATGTAAATAAAAACCAAAAAAAACAACCCAGCATGAATTCTGAGATTAAAGTCAGCATGAACTAACTAGTATTAGTGTCACATGTAAAATAAAAACAAAAAAAACAACCCTGCATGAATTCTGAGATTATAGTCAGAATTCTGAGATTAAAGTTAGCATGAGCTCAGAATTCTGATTGCTGTTTTATTTTATTTTTTTACATGTGGCCCTAATACTGTTCCGTACTTACTAAATTCATTGATATAAATATATCACAAATTTAGGAAATTACATGATACATTTTATATTATGATATTTAGGAATCTTGTATAAGTTTTGCACAACTTGTTCCAGCAGTACTCACACAGCCTCTCAGTCCAATACAACGTTGTGCCACAATGACACCGTTAGAAACCAAGTTGTGCAAATGAGTCGTCTTTGTTGACTTATTTATCACCTCTTGTGTGTTACCTTGGTATCTCTCCCTCTCTCTGCCTTTTGGTGGTTGCACTGCCTTGTGGTTTATTTATACCACATCTCATCATTTATTAAAAACTCAGTCAGTGGGGCAGGCGAAAGAGCATTAGGGAGTGATGTCGACAGGCTGCTTGGGAATCATCCTTCCCCAGCGCCAAGTGGGGCTCCTCCTGCCCTCGCGCCTCGCAATCAGCGCCAAAAAGCCCGGCGGAGACGGAAAGACAAAGGGGAGGGCATGCCATTGAGTGTCTGTCTTCTAAGGAAAAATTTAAAATTGGTCCCATCTGATATCAGACACAAAAAAAATCTTTGCTTTCCTTGAGGGGCAAATATTTGCAGAGCAGACAGGTACATCTGATCTGGTAAGAAAATGAGAACTATAGAACAACCAGAAAGGTCCAAATACAAGGGCCTTTCTACATGG